>NC_137971.1:5616989-5654489 GCF_963924665.1 Micromys minutus
GCGCATGAACGCTTACGGCTGTTGTTCACAATTGTTCACAATTGTTCACAACTCAATACCACGCACAGCCGCCATCATACACGTAAAGCGCATGTGCACGCGAATGCTTGCGGCGGATTTGCTCACAAATCAATACCACAGTGTGGAGCTCCACACTGTCTGTCTGCCTGTCGTGGCTTCCTTGCCCAGCAGAGGGAGCTGGAGCTGGTCAAGGTCACGAGTTGGAATCTGACCCCAGGGCGCCCAGCCTACCTCCATCACTGCCACTTGGCTGCCTGGCATGCTGATTTCTCCCCTCCCTCTGCTCACTTGTGAGAGAGGCTGCCCCCTCCTCTCTAGGATCATTCAGGAAGGTCACGTGAGTTAGGTGCAGTAGGGGCTTTTATTGCACCTGACAGTTATCCTTGAAGGAGACACTGTTGCATGTTACAGGCGTGTGCTGAGGCAGGTAGGAGGTCCCACGGTACCCAGGCTGCCACAGGCTCACATGCCCGGTGCTGACCTTGTTGCTTTTCTGCCCACAATTCCAAAAACGAAGATGCCGGAGCTTTGACAGCGGTACAGAAAAACCAAATCAAACCCAAAGCAACAACAACAAAAATCCCAAGAGCTTGGAAATGCTGAGTCCGTGTTATTTCAGAACAAGGAAGGGCATTTGGGCCTTTCCCCTCGACCTTCCTCTTAAAACTCCACGTCTGCCTTGGGAAATTACAAATGCCAAGATCCCTTTTTTCAACTATGTCTCAGATATGATAGCTTTAAAAAAAAAAGTTATTCCTTCTTCCCACCTACCTTCCTAAAAATAAACATTCTGTCTCAGTCTCAGACGCTCCATTAGTCCCTCCCACCCATGGAAGGGCCCCAGTGCTCTGGAAAAAAACCCTCCTCCCTCTCTTGGCTGGCTGCGTGTTTTCCTGCCTTTTTATAGCCTGTAACAAACGTTCAGCACCGTTTCCCCCATTCTGAGCACGAATTCTTCTGGGCCCTAAATACACAAGCTGTGCTTGAGTGTGCTTGAGGCATACACTCACACACACACACACACACACACACACACACACACACACACACACTCTGCCGGCAATACAGGGCATAAGATCTGAGGCCCAAGCATTGTGTGTGTTTTGGTGTTTTGTAACCAGCAACTACTTTCCCTCTGCCTAGTGGTAGAGCTGAGATTTGAACTCAGGTTCCTGATAACGAGGATATTCTAATTCCTAGCCGGGCTTGTTTTCTTGGTTTCCTATTGAGTCCTCATAAGTAGTTCTCTCCTATTTCTGCCTATGTCAGCTTCATCGATAGAAAGCTGGCGGCTCTCCTAGAACAAGCACAGGCGTGATGTGTCAAGCAGCACCCTCTGGCTCTGTTTAATAAGCTCATTGCTGTTCCTGCAGGGCATGCTGTTCCTCCACGGGAGCCCACTGAGGTCTCACGGCAACCTGAAACCTTCCACCTGCCTGCTGGATAGTCACATGCAGCTGAAGCTGTCAGGATTTGGGCTGTGGGAGTTCAGGAACGGCAGTACCTGCAGGGTCTACAACCAGGAGGCCACAGACCACTCAGGTAGCGCTGGCAGAGCTTAGGTCCACTTGCTATGGGCTAAATGGTCAGAAGGTGTCTTGTCTGGTTTTGCTTCTTGATGCTGACCTGCATGGGAACCCATGGGTAGTTTTTCCTTCGAAGTTGATGGGACAAAGTTGTTTAGCTAATCCACAGAGAGGGAGGAAAGAAATCACCACGGGGTGGCATGAATCTGGTGCAAGGTAGTGCTTCTCAACCCATGGGTTGCAACCCCTTTGGTAAACCTCCATCTTCAGAAACATTTACACTAGGATTCATAACAGTAGCAGAATTACAGTTATGAAGTAGCAATGAAAACGGTGTTGTGGTCGGGGGTCACCACACCCATGGGTCACAGCATTGCGCAGGTTGAGAGGTCTGTGTTTGGAGACTGGTACTCAGTTAATCGAGCCACTAAGGCCACTATGGCTATCCTCTTTGGTCCCTGTGTCCCTTCTTGCTTTTATTCTGTATTCTCAGTATAGATGATGAAATCTTCCAGGCTAACCTTCTTAGGGCCAGCATTGCTCAGATGAAAACCCATGACCAAAAGCATCTTGGGGAGGAAAAGGTCATCGGTTTGGCTTACACTTCCGCATCACTGTTCATTATCAGAGGACGTCAGGATGGGAACTTTAGTGGGGCAGGAACCTGGAGGCAGGAGCTGATGCTGAAGCCATTGAGAAGTGCTGCTTACCCGCTTGCTCCCCAAGGACTGCTCAGCATAGTTTCTTATAGAGCTCAGGACCGCCAGCCTGTGGATGGGCCAATCCATCACCAACTGCTATTTTGCTCTATAGCCAAAAATTATGGAGGCGTTTTCTTTATTGAAGTTTCCTATTTTCGGATTACTCTAGCCTGGGTCAAGCTGATATAAAACTAGCTAGCACACAGGCTTTTAAAAGCCAACTGAGAACAGGGCTGTGCTGTCTCCCAGGTCAGACCTTAATTTATTTTTACATGACTTCTTTTCACACACACACACACACACACACACACACACACACACACACACACACACATTTGACTCTAGGTGTGTAATTATGCACATTAGGCAACAAATGAAACATTTACTGATTTAAAAACATATAGAAATGTATTTTAACCAATTATTAGATTTATAAATGTTTATCATTTAATAATATTAATAATGAAACAGCTATTGTATCATGGTACTGGGTAAACTATGATGAACTTGCTTGAGAACATCCTCTTTAGGTTATTTTCTCCATGGTCCTTCTTAAGGACATCGCAAGTCTTCCCAGGCAGACTCTCATGCCGCCAACCTCTCCTGATGCTCTGCCCTGAAGTACCTTCCCCAGCTTGAAAGCCTTTACTCTGTTTCAACGTGGGGGTTAGTGGTTACTTTGTTTCAAAGTGGTACCTGTTGTCTTGCAGAGCTCTACTGGACAGCCCCAGAGCTGTTGCGACTTCAGGAGCAGCCCTTGTCTGGCACCCCACATGGAGATGTTTACAGCTTTGCCATTCTTATGAGGGACTTGATCCACCAGCAGGCCCACGGGCCCTTTGATGACCTTGAGGCAACTCCAGAGGGTAAAGCTGGACTATGCTGCTCTGGGACTAAGGGGCTTGTGTGTGGGGAGGGGTGGAGGGACCTGGTGGGAAAAAAGTAAGACATTATAAGGGTGGCAAATACACGAACACACACACATGCACACACGAGCACATACACATACGTGTACATACTCATTCCAAATTGTGAGAAAAAAAAACACACACACAGCAAAAAAGATAGGATTTTAGACTGTGAAGCCAGAAGCTTCTGTAAATGTGGCAGTTTCTTTTAAATCAAACTCCAGTGTCCAAACGTGGTCCTTTGTTGAGAAGACACACCATGACCAAGTTAACTCTTACAAAGGACAACATTTAACTGGGGCTGGCTTACACGTTCAGAGGTTCAGTCCATTATCATCAAGGCGGGATCATGGCAGCATCCAGGCAGGCATGGTGCAGGAGGAGCTGAGAGAGTTCTACATCTTGTTTTGAGGGCAAACAGAAGACAGGTTTCCAGGAAGCCCACTCTCTCAGTGACACACTTCCTCTAATGAGGCCACACCTCCTAATAGTGCCACTCCCTAGGCCAAACCACCACACTCCAGTTTCTACACTGCAACTGGAATTTCCATTTACAGTGTCTATATTTTAATGCCTAAAATATAAAAGCATACATCAAGCAGCTGTATTCCACAGCCCCAAACTAAAGCTATTTAAAGTAAATTCTTTAGAGCAAAATGAAACTCAAGATCTAGCCAAGCACTCCTGAATTTGGAACCAAGCCAATGAACACCCCGAGCTCCCCAGCTGAATCCAGGTGGAAATCGCCTTCAGTTTGGGAGCCCAACTTCCGTTTACACTTGACCACTACATTCTGAGACAGTCAAGGTGCTTCTCACTGGAACACCTTTGGGCTGGTCACATGGGCCTGTGTCTCTGCAATAGTGTGTGTGCTTGGATTATAGACAAATAAACTTTTATTTGCTTTCCTGCTTTTCTACAAATAAACCCCGCAACCCAGTGGCTCTCAAACTCTAGTGGGTGCTGGGATAACCTAGAGGCTTGCTATAATACAGACTGGCTGCTCCCTCCTACTCTGGCTCAGGTTTCTGGCTCAGTAGGTCTGCAGTGAGGCCTGAGACTATGCACTTCCATTGAGTCCCTGATAAGGCACATTTGAGACAAACTGGGTGTGGTCTTAATTGGTTTTGGGCCAACAGCCAAAGGAGCACAGGAGACTTAATAAAATATGGTTTCAAGCCCCTCTCCAAACCTGTTCTTCTGGAAATATGGGAACAGGCAGGCCTAGAAGTACTTACTCAACTTCTCTCACCCCAGGCCAGCGCCCTGCCTATTTGCCAAAGACAAAGTGCTTCAATTGTTTAAACGTACATTTCAAAGGTGTTTCAGAATGTATTCTAGGCATTAAACTATAAACTCTAAGACAAACCTCTCACACAATCATGTTTTTGTTTATACAGAATCTCACTGTGACATTTTTGGCTGGCCTGGAACTCACTGTGGACACCAGGCTGTCCTTCAACTTGAAGTGATCCTCCTGCCTCAGCCTCCTCAGGCTTAAGATTTCAGGAGGGTACCACAAACCCAGCGATGTATAGTTCGCAATCATAGCATCCTGCTTGGGTGTCACATTGTGTTTAGTTACTGTCTTATCTGTCACCAGCACAATTCCTCTGCCCCTCACTTATGACCCTGAAACTTTTGAGGAGTACTGCTCCCCTTTGTGTGACATGTGTACGAGCTGTGTATGCCTGTGTATTTGTGCATACGTGTATGTGGGTGCACATGCTTTTGTATACTTGTGAGAAAGCCTGAGGTTGCAACCTATAGCTCCCCAACTTATACATCAAGTTAGGGATTCTCACAGAACCCAGAGCTTGCCTTTATGGCTGTCCTGGCTAGGTAGCTTGCCTGGGAGAGCCCCTGTCACTACTTGGAAAGTGCTGGTATTGTAGGCCACCACACCCATCAGGGTTTTACACAGATTCCGGGGCTTTGTGGCAAATACCTTACCCAGCTGCTGGTCAGGTACTGCGCAGATCGCTTCTCATTTGGAACGTCCGACCTTTCCTTTTTCTCATGGCTTCTCTGGGGTTATGTGTGCCGGGGACAAGCTTGTTGATGTAAATTGTTGCTTTTGTGACACCGCCTGTTTTTAATGATGCCACCGTGAACACAACTGTCCAAGTCGAGGCTGATTTTGGTGATCTGAGAGAGATAGTCCTTGATGATATCTCTTTGTAGACTTCTTGATGCTATCCTTCCATGTTGGAAGGAAGTCACTATGCGCTGGCCGTGTTAAATAAGACATGCTGTCGATATGATCTCTGTTAGATTTGTCTACTTGATTCCCTTTATCTGGGCCTTCAGCTGTTAGTATCTATCAATACAGACTCATGGAAAATTTCCCCTTAATGTTGTGACTCAAATGGTTCCATGTCTGGCTGTCCGATTTCAGTTGGTGGCACGGTCTGTGGACACATAAGTGCTATTGTATTTTCTTTCACTTTTAAGTGTTTTTCTTCTTTCTGGTGCTAGAGGTGCCCTAGACTTTTTTGTGCACAACTCTGCTCAGTACTACATACCCCACTCAGTACTACACACCCCCACTCAGTACTACACACTCCTGCTCAGTACTACTCACCCCACTCAGTGCTACACACCCCACTCAGTACTACACACCCCCACTCAGTACTACACATGCTCACTCAGTACTACACACCTCTGCTCAGTACTACTCACCCCACTCAGTACTACACACCCCACTCAGTACTACACACCCCCACTCAGTACTACACACCCTCACTCAGTACTGTACACCCTCACTCAGTACTATACTCCTGCTCAGTATTACACACCCTCACTCAGTACTACACACCCCTGCTCAGTACTACTCACTTTACTCAGTACTACACCCCAGCTCATCTCAAGAAGCAGGCCATTCTCTAAGCAGCCCTGGCATCTTTCTTTAGATAGTGCTACCTGGACAGCATGAATGCTTTTTCTACTGGAGCACTGTCGTTTCCCGCCCCTCTCTGGTAGGTGGAAATATAGATGTATATGATAACCCATATTTGAACACAGAAGATACAGGCATACATCTGCATCTCTATTAAGCTAAGCACCAGTTCACAATGACATGACCAACGTGACCACATTAGCATCTATAGCTCTCCAGCTTAAACATCAAGGCAGCATTTCTCACTGAACCCAGAGTCTCTTAACGGGACCTGGGAAGAAGTAACTGCAACTTAGTAGCTATGAATGGAAGAATTGCAGGCAGCTCCTTTTGTCCTCTTGCCTTACTTCAGGCATTATGGAGACTCCCCACCTTCTCCTGCCCCATTTTCAGCAAAGTCCCATACACATAGCACAGGTAGACTCTTTCCTTATGTCCTGAATCCCATTTCCAGCTTCTCCCATGTCCTCATATATATATATATATATATATATATATATATATATATATATATATATATATATGTTTTTATTTCTTTAACGTAACAACTGTACTATGATCTTCCCTAGGTGTTGCCAAATAGTCAGTGCTGTGTGCCAGTAATTACACCGTCAAACAGAACACTTACCTACTCTCTCCCCATTTACCTACTCAACCATCTCCAAAACTCTCAACCACCTCTAGTCTAGAATTTTGCTTTTTTTCGACCTTATTACCAGATCATGCACATACACACTTTCAGGGCCTTCTTAACTTAGTAGCATACCTTTATTGTTCATTTATATTTTGCAACATAGTATCTTTATATTAAAATATATACACATTTACTCTCAAAATATTTTTCTTTTTTAAAAGGTGGGAATGGAATCCTGTTGCAGTAGATAAAAATGTTAGAACCTTTTATCCGGAGGCACTATTAGGGCCACATGGCACTGCAGGGTATCTTTATTTCGTCGGCTCTGCGTTGTTCCCAAATACTCTCAGACCCAGGCAGTCTGCATTCGCCCTCTCCTAGCTGTCTCCCAGCCAGCCATAGACTTTGCTCACATTCTCCACAGCCTGATAAAATCATGACTCAACAATCAATAATTTATCAAACAGATTTATAGGTTAAATTCTCAACCCACAATACATCCACACAATAAGCTTACAACCATTTGACAAAGATGTAAACTGCCCACCTAAATAAAACAAATTGACCCATAGAAACTCTTAGAAATAATCTACCTATCGACAATTAAGACCACCTGGGTCTAGAACCTTCTTCGTTGGCTCCATCTTGATCCTTCCTGCTTCTCCTTCTCTCCCACCTTACCGAAACTTTGTCCCCACCCCACTCTCTATCATCCAATCATGTACTGCCTTACCCTAACTAGTGCCAGTCCTCACCTGCATATAGACATCAACCTATAGAATCCTTAACAAATTCTGCTAGAAGGCAACCTAGAAATGAGAGGAAACTGGTTTTATCAGAGTTTGTGTCTACATCTCCACTGGACTCTTTAATTTTTCTAGAAGAATCTAGAACATCTATGTGCATCTAGTTCACCCCGTGATTCAAATATATTGCTTATTTTAACTTTGTTTTAAAACTGAAGAATACCATCACCATTTAGACAGTTGTTTATCCAAACCCCAAATGGGTTTCAGAAATCATCAGCTGCATCAAAGACCCCCAGGCGCCAGCTCCACTTCGGCCATCCCTGTTGGAGGATAAATGTGATGAAAGGATTGTGGCCCTGGTGAGGACATGTTGGGCTGAATCTCCAGAGGAAAGGCCTATCTTCCCTTCCATCAAGAAGACATTACGAGAAGCCAGTCCCAGAGGGTAAGTAAAGTGTGTGGGGCATTCTTTCTTCTCGTCAGGTAGCAATTGGGAATTGGGGAAAAAATGTCTGTGACCTATTCAACCCTCTCCAAAACTCTCAGCCACACCTAAACTAGAATTTTACTTTTCTAGAACTCATTAGCAGATCATGAACACACCCCCCTTTCATTCCAGCTGCTGTTATTTAGTAGGCTGTACTCAGCATTCATTTATGTTGTTGTAACAGTGTTATGGCTCTTCTCCCTCCCATCCCTTTCCCCCCTGTCCCATTCCTTTCCTTCTCTGTCCCCCTTCTCTCTCCTCCTCCCCCGTCGTCATGTTTCCACTTAATGTCCACCATACTGGAAGTTCTGCATGCTGCCTCAGGCGGAGTGCCAGAGTAATCTACTTTGTGAACACAGAACAGACACATTCAGACATCTCTCACCAGTCAAGGTTTTTTCCCAGACTATTTTGACACTGCCTTAGTATATTTTTTAAATTTTTATTCTAAGGATCATAACTAATATTTGGTGTTAGACTATACGACAAAAGTCACCAACTTTAGATTATCACTCATTTGTTTCTTCTATGGAGCTGAGGGTCAAATCCAGGGCCTTGTGTATACTAGGCAAGGGTGTACCACTGAGCTAACCCCAACCTTATTGGCTATTGACTTTGGGTTAAGCTTAACTCTCAAATCTCATTATTAATAGCAGCTTCCTACATATCAGGCTGATAGTGTCAGCTAAGATGGAAAGTATTTATTTATATGTATGTGTATCAGTAGATGTCAGAAGTTGGCATCGGATTCCCTGGAACTGGAGATACAGGTACTTGTTAGCTGCTTTTTGGGTGCTGGCAACCAAGCAGAAAGCACTATTAACCACCAAGCCATCTACCCACCCCCATAATAGTATCTTTTTTTCTTTTCTTTTCTTTTTTTGAGATACATTCTTATTATGTAGCTCTGTCTGGCTTGGGACTCCCTAGGATCTCCCTCTGTAGACCAAGCTTGTCTTAAACTCACAGAAGCTTGCCTCTTTGTCCTCCCAAGTGCTGGGATTAAAGGTGTGCATTATCGCTTCTGGTCTGATGCTATAATTTTTAATATATTTTTAATTTTAGCTTGAGGAGGCAGAAAAAAAAAAACCTTGGCTTGAAGGTGTCTACTTCTAATTTGCTTATTTAACTTGGCATTGTTAGCAAAACAAGCCCATGTTCTTCTTTCTCTAGGTCACAACAATATTTTTAGTTGCCAATTTTTATATCATTTTAACGTACAGGAAATATTGGTATTAATGGTTTAAAATACGTTTCAAAATATGTATACTTTGCCAACTAACATAATGTATCTTGGATTGGTAGATATGTCCTTGATTTTTTACTCAGATTATGTGGTCCCGACATTAAGGCAAACTTATTTCCTGTCTGAGTCTTAGTTTTCTCATCTAAAAGGTGAGGGCTGTCAGTGACTTTATGGGGACGTTTCTGTAATGCAGTCCTATGGAACCTAGGATGTTGACATGATCCATGTTCAACAATCTGAGAAATGCCCCGTTCTGCAATCTCTGCCTTTTGACTTGGTTGTGAGCATGGCAAGAAGCATGCTGGGAAGTGAAGACTAGCCATCAAAGTCCACTGCTGAATGTCTGCTGGCTGCAAGATTCACCCCTTGACAGTTTATACACATTAGCTCCCAGGAAACCCCAGAAAACCACATGCAAGGTACATTTTTCCAGATGAGTAAACTCAGCCCCAGAGGAACAAAGGGCACAGCTTTAGCTCAGGGCTGGGGACTCACTGCTGCCACCTTGGGCAGTTTATCAGTAGCACAACCTAAGAGCAAAAAATACCTTTCTGGAATATGCATTTGGGAGTTGTGTATCCACTGTGGTCCTATGGTTTCTGAGAGAGAATGCTAACATTTGCGTTCTTCTAAAGCCGGGTGAGCATCTTGGAGAGCATGATGGGAAAGCTGGAGATGTACACTAGTCACCTGGAGGAAGTAGTGGAGGAGCGGACTTGCCAGCTGGTGGCAGAGAAGAGAAAGGTGGAGACACTCCTGTCCACCATGTTACCAAGGTATTCAGGAGCGACGGTGTGCAGGCCAAAAACAAACTGAGGAAGACAAGTCGCCCTGTGTCAGTGGCTCCAAGCAGGAGAAATATTTCTACTGTTCCTTTTCTAAGAGAAGAGAATATCAAGTTTTGTAAAAGGGGTCTAAGCAGGGGGAGAGATGGGGGAGGGGAGAGAAATAGAGGGAGGAATTGAGAAAGATATATATATATATATATATATATATATATATATATATATATATATATATATATACACATATGTCTGTCTGTCTGTGTCTCTGTCTCTGTCTCTGTCTCTGTCTCTCTGTCTCTCTCTCTCTCTCTCTCTCTCTCTGTGTGTGTGTGTGTGTGTGTATGTATGCATGCATGCATGTAGAAAAGTTGGCAAGTTGATCCACCTTGTTAATAAAAATACAAGCAAACTTCTCCAAACCAGAGAAGTGTGGCTCATGTGGAAAGTGGTGAATGCAGCAACAGGATATAGCCACTAGAGGGCAGGCTAGCTTCATGTTTCCCCACTAACACACACTGTGTGTGCCTCTCAAATCGTTGCCTAGCAATGTGCCTGTGGCATCAACTCAAACAAAACAAAACAAAACACACACACACACACACACACACACACACACACACACACACACACACAAACCTTCGACTTTGGTTCCTTTTCCACCTGGGCGTCCTCCGAACTCCAGACAGAAGCAATTACTTTTGAAATGTTTGTATAGTTGCATCTTGCCCAAAGAGTGGGGGTGGGGAATATTTACTTATTTTCTTTCATTATATTGGGATAGAGTCTCAATAAGGAACCCTGGATGTCCTGGAACTTACGTAAACAAGTTTGTCTTTGAACTCACAGAGATCCACCTGCCTCTGCCTCCTGAGTGTTGAAGTGAATGGTGCATATTTTTCTAGACCAGTAGTTCTCAACCTGTGGGCTGTGACCCTTTTGGCAAACCTGCATCTCTAAAGTATTTACATTACAATTTGTAACAGTAGCAAAACTTCAGTTATGAAATAGCAATCAAAATATTTTTATGGCCAGGGGTCAGCACAACTCGAGGAACTGTATTAAGGTGTTGCCATGTAAGGAAGGCTGAGAACCACAGGCTCTATGATGCACGCATAATAAAAGAACAGTTGGTTGGTGTAGAAAGATTGGCTTGTAGATTTTGAGCTGTTGCACTCATTTTCACACCGCATACCAAGTATTTGCCACCAAACCATACATGCTACAGAAAGGAATGAGATGTTTTCAGTGAGAAACTATTGTTGACAAAGCAAAGCCATTTATGTGACCTGTCCCCAATCTCCACCCTCTCCACAGAGTCCCTCCATATGGGAAATTTAATAAGTAAACACCTAGGCCATGAAAGCCAAAGGATCTGCAGAAGGGTCGACTCTGCCAGGAGCCTCGGGAACAGAAACAAGCAGGAGTTTGTTAAGAACCACCCTGTCTCTGATTTCAGCTTCGTCGGAGAGCAGCTCATAGCTGGGAAGTCTGTAGAGCCAGAGCATTTTGAGTCTGTCACCATCTTTTTCTCTGACATCGTGGGATTCACAAAGCTGTGCTCTCTCAGCTCCCCCTTGCAAGTGGTGAAGCTTCTCAATGACCTGTACAGTCTGTTTGATCACACGATACAGACCCATGACGTATACAAGGTGAGCGGAGGGCCGCTGGACTGTGATGTGTGCAGACTCCTTACCCACTGTCTCGGGACTGACTGAGGGCAGACCACATCTCAGCTCATGTCAATCCATGGCAGAACCCCCATATTTTAATTCTTGGGAAGGGCCTCGATTAGTCACTGTGTCCAGCTGTAGATGATTCAGTCACTGAAGTGAATGTCTTACAAGCTGGAAGACTTGAGTTTGATTCCCAGAACCCATGCAGAAATAAGCAGGCCTCATGGTGCATAATTTCTCAGCCCTGTGGAGACGGAATTAGGTAGAGTGCTGGGGTTCTATGGCCAACCATTCTATTTGGTGAGTTCCAGGCCAGTGAGAGAGACTCTGCCTCAAAAACCAAGGTGGACAGTGGCTAAGGAATGACACCTGAGGTTTTCTCTGGCCTCCATGCACACACTGCATTGCTATGGATAAATATCCTTTTCCCACCTATTATTTTAATCTCACAGAAAACATGTTTGAAAGGAAGTATTGGTCAGTACTGAGTGTGTGTCTTTCAGATCCTGGGAAGTTCAAAGATGCTACCTTTAGATCCTCTGTGGCTCTCAGTTTTGTTAGTATGATGCGGGCTAAGGGGGAGATGGCAGGCATGGCCTGGATGGTGTTACTCAAGGGGTGTATAGACATGGTCCCCCAGAGTGAGAAGGAAATGGAGGAGGACAGCAAAAGCAGTGATGATGTGACTTTGTGTATATTGTGGTGCTGATGCTGCTCTATGGGTTGTTAGACCTCTTTGTGAGGAGGGTCTGACTGTGGTTAGGGGAGTACTGTGTGTACTGTGTGCTTCCACATACCTGCTAGGCAGCCTGAACTGTTCCCAACTGTACACAACTTACCCATGATCCCATGTCTTTGCCTCTACCTATGTTCTGAGACTGACAAGGCTTCGAAGATAGTGTGGCTGTGTCCCTGAGTGACAGACACTCAGTGGGCATCTCCTAGTATTCTCCACAAATGACAATTATTCAAAAGTGGAAGTATAGCACAGTGTGCCTTTAAGAGTTCATCTCCACTCTTGCTTTGCCTAGGACAGTGTCCCCTGGAACTTTTCTCCTATCTATCTTTTCCTAGGAGCACTTGGCTATTACACCTGGTTTGCATTTATGAAGGTGGTTCTTAGGGGAGAACATGTAGTCTCGAACCAAGTTAGACTTGTTGAGTAATTGACTTTTGTAATTTTTGGGCCAGCAGAGGATAAGTGTATTCCCCTTACCCAACTGATATAGTGCCTTTCCATATCATCTTTGGGTTCTACTAGGTGCGTCTGTATCTGAAAAAGCTTGAAGCCTTGGGCTGCTAAGCGTCAGTTACTTCTAAGTCATTAAGAACTCTGGTTTTATTAAGGGTTGGCAGAGAGAAGCACAGGTCAGTGATACCAGTCTATGTGTGTGTGAGTGAATTAATTGAATGGGGTTGTGAGCATTTATATGCCCTTGTGTGGCATGAAGACATTTTGGGTTGGCTAATATGGACTCCTATTGAGGGATCAATGCAATTCTTCAGGATTTACCCAACTTGTATGTGGTTGCTTGTCTAACTGGTTCTGGCCCTTGACTAGGGAAACACAGTACCAGGGTTATCAGGACTCAGAGGTGCAAGCAATGGCTGTGGGGAGAAAGAATATCTGTGGAGGAACCTGAGCAGGAACAGAAACGTGAAGAAATGCTGGATTTGGGTGGAGCAGAGATCAGCTAGTGTCAAGCTTTGGAGTATGAGGCCTCAGGAGAGACTGAGAATGGAGGTCCTCTGGTCTAACCTCATCTTCTTTGCTCGGTGCCTCCCTCATGGAAACCTCAGCCGGCTGTGTTGTGTTGTTTCCAGGTGGAAACCATTGGAGATGCTTACATGGTGGCCAGTGGGCTTCCCATCCGTAATGGAGCTCGACATGCGGATGAGATTGCCACCATGTCCTTGCACTTACTCAGTGTCACCACCAGCTTCCAGATCGGGCACATGCCTGAGGAGACACTCAAGCTCCGGATAGGCCTCCACACAGGTACACAAAACTGGGCCAGTGACAGAGGTCCATGCCTGGACACAGGTGGCTCTGGGCTTGAGCCCTGTGTCTGAGGCCTTCAGGAACAGTCATTAAATGATTCTAGGGTCAAGGCACCACAGACTGCACACGCATAAGGTCCCCACCTGCATGGTTCTACTATTCAATAGAAAGCAAACTTGTTCTCCAATCAGAAATAATTTCCCAAGTTTGTGCTGCTGTGCGCTTTGCATACATCTGCAGTTCATAAGTAACGTGGTTAAGGTTTGACTTGATCTCTACAGGAAGTGCGTGTGATCCAAAGATGATTGGCAGGCACTCGATGGTCCGTAATGTTAAGCGTTGCTCCAACTCTGGGCACTTGAATAAATACTTGTTGAATTAATTTCCCCTATGGACTTGATGGCCCATGTGGAGCCCTGCCTTGGGAAAGCAGGCAGTTAGGCCCTTCCATTCTTCCCTCCGTAGGTCCTGTGGTGGCCGGTGTGGTAGGAATCACCATGCCCAGGTACTGTCTGTTTGGAGACACTGTGAACATGGCATCCAGAATGGAGAGCAGCAGTTTGCGTAGGTATCATCTGCTGCATATCTGCCAGCACAGTTTTCCTGTCCCCTAGTCCTCCATCTTTAACCAGTGTGTATTTTCAAAAGACTCATTTGCATTTCTCTCTTGTTTTCCATCTGGAAGATATGATCATTATTCTCAGGAGCCAACCTGAGCCCCAGCTGTGTAGACAGAGATGTTTTCCTCCTGTGTGCACAGGGGAACCTCATAAATACACATGGCTTCTCTCTCTCTCTCTCTCTCTCTCTCTCTCTCTCTCTCTCTCCCTCTATCTCTCTCCCCCCTCTCCTTTTCTCTCCCTCTCTCTTTCCCTCTCTCCTTCTCTCTCTATCTCTCTCACTACCTCTCTTCTCTCCCTCTTTCTCCCTCTCTCTTCCTCTCCATTTTTCCCTCTTTCTCCCTCTCCCTCTCTCTTTCTCCCTCTCTCTTCCTCTCTCTTTTCCTCTTTTTCTCTCTCTTCTCCCTCTCTCTTCCTCTCTTCCTCCCTCCCTCCCTCTCTCTCCCTTTATCTCTGTCTGTCTGCATCTCTGCATTTCCCTCTCTCCCTCTATCTCTCTCCCCCTTTCTCCTTTTCTCTCTCTCTCCCTCTTTTTCCCTCTCTTCTTCTCTCTATCTCTCTCTCACTACCTCTCTTCTTCTGTCCCCCCCTCTCTCTCCCTCTTTCTCCCTCTCTATCTTTTTCCCTCTCCCTCCCTCTCTTTCTCCCTCTCTTTTCTTCCTTTTCTCTCTCTTCCCCCTCTCTCTTTCTCTCTCCCTCCCTCTCTCCCTCCCTCTCTCCCTCCCTCCCTCCCTCTCTCCCTCCCTCCCTCTCTCCCTCCATCCCTCTCTTCCTCCCTCCTCCCTTCTTCCCCTCCCTGCATGTTTGTATCTCTTCTACAGCTCTCCACCTCATTTTGCATCTTGTTTTTTTGAGCTATGGTCTCCCTGAGGCTGAAGTTCCCTGACTGACTGGCCTGGGTGGCCAGTGAGCGCTCAGAACTCACCTGTCTCCATTCCCATCACTGATGTCATAGATGCGCCCCCCACAGCCAGCTTTTATGTGGGCGCTGAGGATCAAAACTCAGGCCGCTCTGTCTGGGAAGCTAATATCTTATCTATCAAGATTTTCTCCTGTTCTTAACAGACCTAAGTATCATAAAAACATATAAACATAAAGCACACATTAGAAAACATTTTCCCGTGGTGTCAGACAGTAAACATTTTAGGTTTTAGGGGCTGTATAGTTTCAGTTGCTAATACTTAATTCTGATGTTGTAGTTCAAGAGTAGTTTTAGAAACATGTAAATGCAAGGCCCGGTTCCAATACAACGTCATTTGCAAACACAAATAGTGGGCAGATGGCCTGTGAGTAGCAGTGGTATAGAGCAAAATCTATGAACAGGACTCTAGAAAGCATCCTATTTTTATGTGCTTTCTAGTGACTTCATTATACCAACTACTGCTTGATATGTATATGCATGTGTATGTATATAATGCATATACATATGTCTCTGTGTGTATGTATATATGTATATCATCTCTCTGTGTGTGTGTGTGTGTGTGTGTCTGCCTCACGTTTGGAGTGCAGGAACTCTGATGGACAGACAAAATGCTAAGAAGCTAGACTGTATTTACCCTACTTCTGTTGTTGGGTGCTGGGCTTAGGGGTTGGAAAAAATGCAGCCTAAGATGTGAGAAGTCGAAGCTGGGGTTCCCTGACTCCCAGGAATCCAGTTGCTGCTGGAAACCACACAAAGGGTAGTGGTCCACAGGCCTGTGATGAGGAGCTCTGGGCTGGGGGTTCCTAAACTCCTGGACATCCAGATGCCACTGGGACATGGGGAGTTGGGAATGAAGGAGGCCCCTGGGCTGAGGACAATTAGCCTGGGGCTGGGGCAGGAAGAACTCCAGCTTAGCCAGCTCAGCAGTGGCAAGTCCAGAGGTGCAGAGGGGCTTCTGTGGGAGACGTAGATGGCACAGCTCTGTAGACAAAGGCCTTCTCCATGACGGTTCTCAATCAAAGAGACAGTCCTTGGTTCCAAACTGTTTTTTGATTGTTTATCATGGAAATGGGGGTATACCAACTCCTCAGGGTAGACCAGAGATGAAATATCTTTTGCAGGAAGAAATGTCCAGGAAGGGAAGCTTATTGGTTAAACCCTCAGGGTCTCTAGATACCTCATCAGCATCGAGAACTCTGCTCCTGTGTATAGGGTGTGGTCAAGTGACAGGGACCTGGTCTGCAGCAGGTGATGCATCTGCTGTCCTCTGGTATGAGGTTCTGGGGCTCCATCCCGTTCAACCTTACCAAGTTTCCCGGCACACTCTATTGCCCACCCCCCGTGTGTGTGTGTGTGTGTGTGTGTGTGTGTGTGTGTGTGTGTGTGCACGCACATGTGCGTGTATGCTCTTTCTCACTTGAAACATGAAAAAATATTTTTCAGTGGTTTCAAAGAACCTGTGTTGCCATTATTTTGAATGTACTGATTTCTCACTATGTATAATCACACATACACACAGTTACTTCCTTGACAAAGTTAATTAGTCAACTTTAAAACACACATTTAAACCTGTCAGCTTGTAAGGAACAGTTTACAGTAAATCAAGAAGATGGCTGCTTAGGCAGGCTCTGAAACTCTTTCCATCTGCACCTTTGGTTTTGGTAACGTTTTCAGTATTCTGTCTTCAGTCCATCCCAGGAAGTCGAAGAAGCCTAGCATGCCTCCATTCATGGGGATCACCAACTCACAGAATGAGCTGGTTCTCTGTGTTCCTAACCCAAACACTAATCCATAAGTATCTTACCAATTTACCAATGTCTGAGTAGCTGAAGGTCCCACTGTGTCCCAGACACTGGGTTTCATTTGTACTTTAAATTTGTCTGTCTGTCTGTCTGTCTGTCTGTCTGTCTGTCTGTCTGTCTGTCTCTTTGTCTGCTACCCCCCATCTGAAAAGGGTCTGACTAAATCTCAGGCTACCCTGGAACTCATGACCATGATGTAGTTACAACTGGTCTTGAACTCCAGATCCACCAGCCTCTGCTTCCCATGGGCTGGTATTATGATACCCAGCTATGTGCTTCATTTCATGAGAAGTTCTAGAAAACAAAGAATGACGTAATTCACCGACTCGCCCAGTGACAAGATGGTGACTGGATCATGTCTGGTTTCTGGCAGCTCTCCGGATTCATGTTTCTCAGAGCACGGCAGGAGCTCTTCTAGCAGCGGGGGGGTTCCATCTGCAAAAGAGAGGCACCATTTCAGTCAAGGTAAGGCTAGGGTCACCCCCTTTCACCTCCCCAGTCTGTGTCCTGGATAGACACTGGCTGTCTGGGTAGGGGTGGAAACCTAGACAAGAGTGAACAGGGAAGGCTTTGGGTTGTAGCTCAGTAGGGGAGTGATTGTCTAGCAAGTGTGAGAACCTAGCTTCACTCAGGACTGCAAAGGTGGGGGCCTTGAAAAGGAACTGAGAGAGAAGAGAATGGTACCCACTCTCCGGAGCAGGTGCGCGGTACTTCCCAGCAGGTAGAGAGAGGACCTCTGGGCGCACCTTGCAGAACCTTCTTGAGATGATATCTCCTCTCTATTGCTGGTCTCACTGGAGGACCTAGCTGTGCATATAGAAACAGGCATGGTAGCAATGCTGAACATCCGGACTCCGTGTACACTTGTATGTGAGATACTTTCCTTGGTCCTCAAGTCTCACTAAAAATTTAGATTTTATTTTACTTTTAAAATGTTGGGGGAGGAGGTAATACACTTTATTCTTGCTGTATTCAAGCTAGCCAGACCCAGCTAGGCTTCCCTGTCAGCTGCTGTTCTCTTGCTCACCAGACACCCCTTCCCTTCCCACAGGGAAAGGGAGAACAGACAACTTTCTGGCTGAAAGGCAAAGATGGCTTCACTGTCCCGCTCCCTGAGTTTACCGAGGAAGAAGTTAAAGTTCCAGAGATATTGTGAGGTTCTCGAAAGATGTTTGTAGAGCCTCACTAATGTCTGTGGTTATCTTTTTGGGGGAGAGTCCATCCAACATGCCTCTCAACAGTTGTACTTCTGTGGTAATGAACCAATATCCCACTAGATGGTGCTGTCTGACTGGTGTTTCAAACTTTGTTCCCAGACACCCCCCCCCCCCCCCCAATGTGCACTTGGAAGAGGTGGCTACAGGGAACTCATTTTCAGGCAGGGCCAGACACAGGAGTTTAGCCTCACAACTAATGAATTTGCCTAAAACCCATTTCCTCCTGGGAGAGGGAAGGAGGAGGATTTGGCCTGTCAACAACCCAACATCTCCCTCTTTCTCTCAACACTTCTTTCTCTGCACCTTCTAAGTCCACAGTCTATATGGTTGCTTGCAAATGCAGAGAATATTCATATAACATGCTGCACTCGAGACCTTTTGCTCTGTTGAAACATCAAGGAATGAAGAGGTGAGACCCAATGAGACCAGTTACATTATCTTTATAATAATTTGTGGCATGCACTGTAGAGTTATTTTTGAGTACTGCATTGAGAAACAGACTTCCTTTTCTTTTATTGGAAAGATTTAATGCCAATATTTACAAAAAAGATTGCTTGGTATAATCCTGGCTTCCTGGTATTAGCCCATCTTCAGAACTACCCTTGAGTGTTCCCATCTGCTCTACTTTGTTTCTTCCCTGAGGTACACGGTTGATTTTTCTGACCTTCAGTCACTTCCTCTTCTTGGCATAGTTCTGGTGAGAGACCCTGCTTCCCTGCAACGTCTTCAGCATTAAGGGGCGGCCATCTTAGACAGCCACCTAGGAAGGAAGGCAGGAAGCATTACATCAGGAGTTCCTCCCTCTCCAGCATGAAAACAATGGGCCAAGTCTACTTTCTCATGCTTCCTACCTTCTTCCCTTGTTGAGTATCATGGCTTCTTGTCTTAAACACTTCGCTACATCATGAAATAAAACATCATAATCACTCATGCAGCTCTTAGACCAGTTTTTTTACGTCCATCCATCCATCCATCCATCCATCCATCCATCCATCCATTCATTCGTCTGTCAATTAATACATCCACCCAACCATCTATCCCCCTAACCTCAATCTACCTTCCAATTCATTCAACCATCTATCCATCCATCTACCAATCCATCCATCCACCCACTCATTCATCCATCCATACATCCACCCACCCATCTTTCCATCATCCATCCATGTGTCTACCTTCCCATCTACCTACCCACCAATCTGTCTATTTGTCAGATCATCCATCCATCCATCCATACATCCATCCATCCATACATACATACATACATACATCCACCCACCCACTCATCCATCCATCTACCCACCCACCCACCCATCTATCCATCTGTCCATTCATCCATCCATCCACTCATCCATCTATCTCTCTAACCTCCATCTACCTACTGATCCATTCAACCATCTATCCATCCACATTCCAATCCATTTATTCATCCATCCATCCATCCATCCATCCATCCATCCATTCATCCATCCATCCATCTGAGAATTTTATGAACTTAAGAAACATGTGTTTTTACTGTGCTAGCTGACACGCTGGAAGTGTAAGAGAACTTGAAACTTTCCTTTATCTTTATCTTGCAGTTTAGTTGGAAGGAGACATTTTTAAAAATGCAACAATGCATCATGAAGGACTAGCAGAGTTAGACACAAAAATAAAGCAATCAAATAATCTAATATTGTTATATTAAAAGGGCATTAGAAAATTCTATTCAGTTTCAGAGATGGGGTTGAATAAAGCAATTGTTTATTAATGTTTCATCTTTGTATTTTTATCAGTGAGGTACATTTGCTTCTGGCCCTAGCCCATCTGCTTGTCTAAATTATATTCAAATAATAGACTTTGTTAAATCTGGCCTCATTTGATATTATAACATAAACATTTGATATATAAATCTATACATGCATACAAAACACAACAAAAATACAAACACAGATACCCACATGCACACCTGTGTTTCTACACACACACACACACACACACACACACACACACACACACACATACACACATACACACACCCCACACTGGGTATATATACACATGAATAAAGAGAAGAAGGGAGGGAGGAGGGGAGAGAGACAGAAAGAAAATGGGTTTTCATAGCCAGGAGCAGTTTCCTTAAATCTATATCTAGTGTTGTGTGTGTATATACTAAGGATACCTAAGGGATATGTATATTTCTTTTCTCTGGATATACGTTTTATGTTTAGTGCAAATTAGAATTTTTAGTGGACATTACACCAAGGTTGCTGTCTCTTAATCCCTTACAGAACCTAAGGGCAGAAAGGGTAACTAAACCCTGTGTGGAGCTATCGGTTAAACTAGACCGAACACATCTATTCACTCTTGAGAGAGTGCAGTTCCATGGGCAGGGCCCACCCCAGGTGACTCTTCTTCCCTCCAACATTAGCCATGCAAGATGGCTACCTCCTTCACCTCTTTGTCTGTAAACTCTTGTACTACAGTGTTTGAATGCAAATGATCAAAACATTTGGGGGATTCTTGGAGTCTGTGAAGCGTCAAAAACTTTGTAAGAACACTGGCATCGTCTTCTATCATGACATATGACACTGTACACTGCAGCCGTGGGTTACTTATTCCAGACATTTTATATTTAGTACATAGCACCAGGTTGAGATACAAGATCATAAACCATGATGACAGAATTAAACATTGTTTTATTTTGATAGCCAAAGACCTATATAAAAAACTTGGCTATATGTACACTTCGTAAGAGTCCCTCACTAGGATCAATAGAGACTGTTCTCTGTAATTCTTGGCTACAGATAGCTCCTACTTTACACTGGAAAGTGATTCCAAACTGATTGGAGCACTAGATAGATGCCAAGTTTAGACTGCATGGAACCACAGAACCCTAGCCTGTGGCTAAACAGACACGATTTCCAAGTTCCTGTATGCAAGTTGTAAAAGGTCGGCCAACTGCTGACATCAAGATCTCTCAGGGGCATAAAATACAGAGGGACAAACTGACATGTGATTTCAAATGCCCAGTATGTAAGTCACAAAGGATTAAAAAAAAGACTTAGCACAGGGTCTCTCCTGTCATAGCACAGTGAATGCTCTCACAGGATTGGTGTACTCAGTTGACTTCTCATTGACATGTTCTGGGTATGAGGAGTGGCCAGTTCTGAGAGTGTGTGGTCATGTGATGTCATTGATTCTATGTGAATTACATTTCTGATGAGAGGTTGGTTCAGCCCCCACAATCGCAAGTGAGCGAGTGAGTTGGAAGTAAACACAGGCTTGGATGTTTTCAGTGAGGGTGAAATGCGTTCCACCATCGTAACAGGAAGACTTCCAAGAACACACAAGAACCAGGGAAGATGGACTCTCACATCTCAGAGAACCAGGACTCAGTCAGAATCTTTCAACTTTTGTGCAAATACGTTTCATGCAGGTTATGCCACACTCTTGTGCAAAATGATGATGAGTCTTACTTTGTTCATAGTCTGTTTCCTATTTATTTGTGACTAGAAATACAATCACTTATAAGGACACGGCATTTATACCTACTTAATGATTATATCTATTTAAGAAACCCTATAATAAGAGCAGATTTGTACTATTGGCTCTCAAGAACCCACTTCTAATCCATTACAGAAGTTTGAGCAAATAAAGTGTGTTTAACTTGGGTTTCCACATTGTGGTTTGAAGACTGGAACCTCCTGCCTAGGAGCTCGATGGTGGTCCTTAGAACTGTACTGTCTCAATGACAGAGTGCCTACTGGGTAATGTTGGCTATTGCTGTGGATTCTATATTTGGCATTGATTTTTGTGGTGATGGTGTCTCTGCCTCCAAATGCTAAGCTGCACGGCATGGGTGTGTGTTAGTCTTCTATAGGTTTCAAGAGCTGCTCTCATTTGAGCAGAGGAGAGAAGGCTCCTTCCCAGCTCCATGGAGAAGATTATCAGGATCTAACTGCCCCAGGAAGGAAAATGTGAAAGTACGACTCCGAGGCAGTGGGTCACCAAATTCACACACAAATCATGGGGGACACATATTTGGCAAATGGCTGTTCCTGGCTCCCCCAGCAACAAAGTCTTCTGTCTGTCCTTTCTGGTAGCCCAATAAACGCATGTGTCATAGCTCAGGGTGACCTTGGAGAGAGCTGCTGCAGCTGCCCCGCTATCTCCTACAGCACAGCCCAGGTCCCTAGCATCAGGACCAGGTGGAGAAGAACATCTGCAAAACAGTGGAGGCAGAGACGGCACTGAGAAACAGCTGTATAAGGCCAAGGAGAATCCGGCCAGGGTTAACGCAACGAGGCTGTTTTAAAGCTTCCAAATTCGTTACTGTTCATTCCCTGGGGCTTTCATGGTCCACTTCTACCAGTAAAGAGGCCCTAACATGTATGCAAACATTGTGGGCCTTTGGCAAACAGACATCTGGCTCCTCCCCTAAGAAGTTTCCCTAACTGCCTGCTCTGTCATGTGCCCAGCCCTCGCCCATGGCCTTGTCTTGTTCACTGTATTGTTTGGTGATGAAGTATAATTAATTCATAGAATACCACATACGCTAGGGACACTCATAACCCAGTTTCCCAGAGGAAAGCAGACTGTGGCAGGTTGAGGCTTTCTTATTAATGTCACTCTATTAATGAACAGCAGGGTCACAGCCAGGACTCAGATATTTCCTAAGTGAGCAGATGGTCTGATTAGAAGTCATGATCTTCAAATCCAGGAATCTCAGGAAAGCTACACGGTGTTGGCTTTGTTCAGAGGGTGGTGTGGGCTGATGGCTCTTCATCCATTTGAAACAGATTCTTTCTCTCAGGTCAAAGGCCAGCTGTAGTAGAGATCTCTTCACCTCTGCCCCTCCTCCCGCCCCTACTCAAGTGTACTCGAAGATGTATGTTTTTAATGACAGATTTGGGGGGGGGGTGCAAAGTAAATATCTCTAACATATATGCCCACTTCACAAAAGTATTGCCCCATGACACTTTCCAGAAGTGGCTCTTTTCCTTACCTGAGAAGTCACAGAGGCCGGAAAACCCTCTGCCTGGAGTGAGCAAAGAGAGAGAGAGAGAGAGAGAGAGAGAGAGAGAGAGAGAGAGAGAGAGAGAGAGAGAGAGAGAGAGAGTGCAGGTTGAAGAAAGGCACGGAGGAAGTATCAGATCTGTGTCTGAACCACAGACCTGACCACATCCAACCCCCTTTCGACCATAAGCATCTTCTGGGGATTACAAGGACCTCCCCTAGAGCGGCATCTCCTTGGCTCTCTAAAGCAGGGGTTGTCAAATATTTTGAAAAGCATTAGACAATTTTAGTACCTAGTATTTTTTTCCTTTACATTTTTGGGCAGGTTCTTACTATGTATCCCAGATAGGCCATAAATTCACATTCAGCCTGCCTCAGCCTCCTGAGTGCTGGGTTACAGGTACCACACAAGGCACGGCCTTAGTCACTGTCACCCAAGTATGAATACACTTGTAGGCAATGACATTTGCAGGAACATGTGTCTCTGTCTTCTAATAAAACTTTATAGACACTGAGATTTCAACTTCATTGAATTTTTATGCATCATGTTTTTTTTCCCCTTTCTTTTTAGCTTTTAGAACCACAGGAAAGTATACAGAACCTGTGTTAGTTTGCAAGCTGCCACGCAAAATCAAGAGGCAGCTTTCAGACGTAGCCCTGGTCTGTGATTGACAGTTGTGCTTTGAGGAACAACTCAAAACTCACCCTCTACTTAGCATCCTTCAGGCCACACTGACATTTCCCAATAGCCTACACAGCCTGTACAATTATGGTGGGCACACTTTTGCATCTCTCTGCCCACTAGACCTGTCAACATTTCCCTTTTCCGCAGTGCAAACCATTTTTTTCCCTCCCAGTTAGACAGGGAAAGCCTGGCCACAGGGTCTCTATGAGTCTTACTCATTTATGAGACTCAGTGCTTGGCCAGGCCTTGGGCAGCAAAGGTTTGCTGCTGTTCCTAGGATACCTGCATTCCTGCCCTATTGTTCACTACATGATCAGTTCGGAAGCTCAGCTCAGTGCTTCCTAATTCCTCAGGTGCATCTGGGTTTGGCCTCATAAGACATTCAGGGTAGTCAACAAACCTCATGTCCTTGCGTCCACATGATCAGACCCTGGCACTAGCCACTTGAGGAGCCCGTGAGTGCTGTGTCCACAGGCACGCCTGGTTTGACAATTCCATCAAAATGCTCAAACCTGCCGTGCCTGTGGACACAGCCCAGAGTCCACATGACTATTATTGGGCAATCAGCTTACTCCGCAGAGACAGCTCCACAACCAGGACACCCCCCGTCTGGTCACGTAGCATTCGTTTCCGTTTGTCACAGTTCTGAAGACAGGGAGGAGAAGTGAGAAAACAAACAAACAAACAAACAAACAAAAAAAAAAAAAACAAAGTGAACTTCAAGGAGTCAAAGTCCTCAGTTGCTCCATAGCAACTGATACGTAAGGTACACACCATGCCTACACGGCCATGCACCCGCACATGCACAAGTGCACGTATGCCTAGAATTCACTGGCTGCCCAGGCTGGGGAATCCTGGGGGAATAGCTCATTAGAATTCCAGTGGGCACAACACCTTCCTACAAGCTTTTACTCTTAACCCAGAGATAAAAGAGGATGCTTAAACACACACACACACACACACACACACACACACACACACACACACACACACACAAGTTCTGCTTCATTTTCTTTTGTTAAAACTGCAACTCCAGTGCCCGTCCTTTGATGAAGAACTAACTAGTCCTCCTTCCAGCCCTGTTTTCTCTGTCTCTTTTCTCTCTTCCTCCCTGTGCGCATCAGCATCTGTTTTCTAGCTGTCTGAGTTGATGGAAGGAGAGAGTCAGCCTCTTTTCTGCGTTTCCTCCAGGACACGTGGGCTGGCAGCCTCTTTAGAAGTGCAGGCCTTGGAGGCCTCCAGTACCCAAGAAGGTGTTTGCAGCTCAGCAAACCCCAGAACCACAAGGGTACTGGCTTTCCCCTCTGTGAAGCCCATTGTGACCCAGACATCCAGCATTTCTCTGAAGATATAGTCCCACACAGACTGCAGTTGCCTATTTTTACCATTCTGTCTACGTCTTGGATTCTTTTACCCTTCTAACTTTTGTTCAAAGCACTTTAATACCTGTTATTGGCTACATTTTTATCTTACATTGTTCTCTGACAAGGGAACAGCCATCAGAACCGATAACCTCTAGTTAGAAAACAAGGAAGTCAGCTCTAGTGGGGCAAGGGACACAGGCCACCAGGCTGGAAGGTTTTGGTAGCAAGGTGGACAGGCCCAGACCTTCTGTCTCCACACCCTGAACCCACAATTTCCAGGTCAAATCCAGCTCATCTAGCACCAGCACCCCTGGGGGTAATATCCTCCTTTTGGAGCCAGGACCCTCACCACTGGGCAGGAGAGCTTCTCACTGTCGCAGATGAAAGTCTCACAGTGTAGCCAAACCTTGGATAGTTTGGGGATGTTCTGGAACCGGAAGGCATTGAATTGAAAAGTGGCCCTGTGGTCCTTGCCGTTCTCATGCACGAAGACTGTTTCATCAGTGGGGCAGCTGGGAGGCACAGGAGGAGGGGGAAGGACAAGTCACACCAGAGAGCTCCAAACACTTTGCACAGCATTGGGCTAGGCTTGTGTGCAGCCATTTGTCCTTTCAGAGCACTCTGATCTCTAGGTGTGAGGTGGATTGCAGAGGTGCCAGAGATAAAGCCCTCTTCATGACTGGCATGAAGACTCCAGGGTAACACAAGGGAAGGACCTCTATGATGGGGGGAGTCGTGTTTTCCAGAGTTACCATAGACATCTGAACTCGAGCCATACCCACCAATGATCTCTGTGTGTATTATTAGGTCTTGTCCGAAACTGGAAATTCCATCCATCATACATATAATAAAATTTGTAAAAAGACAATCACAGTCAAATTTTCCATATATGATCTAGACAATGACTGGAAAGAAATATGTAAATGTATGTTTACTGAGACAGGAGGAGGACCTTAGAAATGTCATCTCAGAATCCTCTCTCAGAAGTCATGAGAGAGAAACAAAGGTTGCGCCTTCCTATCTGGGCCAAGGGTCAGAGTTATTTCTGTTTGTTGTGGCCTCAGCAGAGACAGGGCTGTGAGAATTTTCCAACTTATGAGGACCTAACAGGACTGTTTGGTCAATAAACCTGAGCTCCTTGCCTGAACTCAAGACACAAAACCTTAAAATAGCTCTTGGCTGCCAGAGTGCACTAGGCCCGGTATCAGTCAGTGGAAAATACTGTAAGAGGAGCTTCGTGATGGGGGAAGGGAAGGCAGATAATGGGCATATATAGGTGCCTTGTCACAGGCTGTGGCACCTGTCTCTCGGTGACAGCTACCCTTGGTTGCTTGGATGGTGGCAGCTTACATCAACAACCCCCCTGCCCCACATGGAACTGCCCCTTGAGGGAGTGTGATTGTGTGTTCAGAAAATACCTGGTAATATATCTCCCATAATACCACTAAAGACTCTTGCAAACTGGGGCTCCACCGAAAGGATCCTGTATGACCAAAAGGTTTCCCTCCCAAGCCACAGTAAAAGACATCAGGACACATTGGGCACACCACTCTGCCTGGACTCCACAGAGAGTGGCACTTACCCCTTATTGATCAGCTGCCATTGCAAGGGGTACATGAAGTCAGCCGAGGGGGTGGCCCAACAGCTATTCAAGACTACTTTAAACCTGGGAATAAAACAACATGGTATCACTAAGAACCACTCCTGTGTATAGAGACATCTACAGACTGAAGTCCATTGGTTGGTCTTTTTTTTTTTTCTTAAAAACACACACACAGAGTAAAGGAACTTACCGAATGCTTAGGCCTTTGGCTTCTACTCCTGCAAACAGATCTGAACCAATTTCGGATGTTTCCAGAATGAAGGGAGCTTCTTTCTTGGTGGAAAACTTGGCATTCTTGGAAAGGAAATGGGGACATTAGGCCTTGTGACCTCTCAGAATGAGTCATCAGGTCTGGTGGGAGCAGACATGTTGAGATGGGATAGAGAGGGATCTAACCAAAGGAACAAATGCACGGGACCACAGAGAAAACTCTAGAGCCGGAGAAACTGAACCTCTGGGGATGCTGATGTTATCTGAGAAGGGGGTAAGGACATTCGCTGGTCATGGTTAGACACACACGGTCTCAGTAATGCCAATGAACTTGACAGATGGAAAAACAATGAGGCCCAAGGATGTGAAGACAGGGTTCTGTGATTTCACAAATCACTTAAGGCCAAGAACCACCAACTGCTCTAACCCCTCATTAGCCTGACTCCCTGCACTTTGTCTGAGCAAATGGTCACCTAGAATTGAAATTTTATGACTGGATTAACAGTGTGGTTATCGACAGATGTAAGTCACAGACTTCCTGCACTGTGTCTGGGTATTGTTCTACATATTTAGATAGTTTCTATGTCAAGATACCCTGTGTATTGAGGTACAATATTTGTGAATGAAGCAAGCTCTGTCACCAAGATATTCTAGCAGGAGAGAAAGACAAAAGAAGTAAATTATACAGCACATTAGACTAGTATATAGTATATAAGATTGGAAACCACAAAAAAAAAAATAGCAAAAATTGATTAGAAACATGAGGAAGGGTAAGCTAGTGTGTGTGTGTGTGTGTGTGTTCATATGCATGGTTGTGTGTGTGGGTACATGAGTAAATAAAGGTACACATATGTGTCTGCGCACATGTATGTGGAGGACAACCTCTGGTTTCATTCCTCAGGCACTGTCTACCTTGAGTTCTCATCAGCTCAGAACTCACCAAGTGTGATAGTAAGCTTGCAGGTAAACAGAAGGGACCCACCTGTCTCTGCCTTGCCCAGAGCGGGATGGCCAGTGGTGGTGTGCTCAGCCTGCGGCTTGTTAGTTTTTAATGAGAGTCTGGAGATTGAACTCAGATGCCTTTGCTTACAGGGCAAGCATTTCATGGATGGAGCTTTCTCTCCAGTCCCCTGTTACAGTTTTGAAAAGGGCAGCCGGGGGGAGGCCTCATTGAGGAGGTAGCATTTGAACAAGACTTGAGGAAGGGGAATGTGTAGCCACAGCAGGAGGAATGTATCCACAAGGCAGAAGCCCCATGGCTGACAGGACAGCAAGGAGTCAGGTCTGGAGGGGGGTTGGGAAGTAGAGGAAGGAGCAGGGTATGAGATCTCGGGGCTATGATAAGGAAAGCAGGCACCATGAGTGTGTCAAAGGCTCACTAATACTCAGGACTGGCAGGGTCTACTCTCTGGCCCAGGGATGACCCAGGGACGACATCTCCTATCTTCGGATAATGTTCAGGGAGTTGTTTGGAATAACAGCTGTGGTTGGCTTCCTCAAAGCCACAGCCTCTCCACTGTCAGTCTCCTTTCGGTTCACTTGGATAAGACCGTAGGACTCCTCTCTGATGTTGGCCACGGCACAGGCACTGGCCAGGAGGGCTAAGATCCCAGGATAACCCAGGACCCTATGGCTGATTTGAGACCCAGTTGAAGGGATTAAGTCTTTGGAACTCCCTTTCTTCATTTCCGTAAGGTGGGAATTGGACAGAAACATAGGACACAGACTAGGGTCCCACGAGTCCAGCACAAGAGGCATCGTGAGAAGACTCTAAGCCCCTCTCTACCTTTATTCTACTGAAGCAGGTCCAGCCAAGGCTCCCTCACGCAGCCACCTAGAAGCCGGCTGCTTCCTTTCCTTCTGTCTGTCAGGCCTCTGCACCACATTAATGGTTGCCACAATTAAGCAATGATGTTCCCAGTTATAAGTGACCTGTTTACTTGCATGGCATGCAGCTGAAGGAACAGCTTTCTGGTGGCTTTGAAAGCACTTTTGGTATTACCTAAAACTTATGAGACCGCAAGAGACATTTCACACCCATGGAAACAAACTTGGGATTGGCAAATTAGCTCCCAGGTCTCTGGAGAGATATTTGTGTGAAATCTTTTTGCTGGAGATTAGCTGGTACCGTGTGATCTCTCTACTGGTTGAGCAATTGTCCACAATTCCGTCAGAGGGGGGGACAGAAGCAGGGCTTTCCATTTCTGATAAGTACAGTAATTCATAGCACTCCTTCCCCTTCCTCCGTTCCTCCCTCTTTAGCTCCTTTTCCCCATCCCTTTCAGGATCTCTCTATACAGATCTGACTAGCCTGAAACTCACATGTAGACCAGGCTAGCTTCAATATCTCAATAATCTCACTTCTCCATCTCAAGTGAGATTATAAACCCAAGCCACCATGTCTGACATCCCTACTTTCTTTTTAACATACAAATCAGAGACCTATCATCAGACAGTTTTACCTTGGCAAGCTGTTACATGCCAGGAGAGTTTATTTTCCCATCCCTAAAAGCAGATAGATCACACAAACTACTTTTCCGCCCTACAGGATGGACAAATCTGTCGAGAAACCATGTTCTAGCATTCCTTACCTTGACTAAAAGGTTGACTCAGAACTATCTGGTCACTCACGTTAAAGACAGGGGTACCTCACAGAACAGATCTGAGAGAATTTAGTTGTTGCTTTTGTTCACAGTGAGGGAAAATGGCATAAGGAAACTAGCCTAAAGTGAACACTCCGGACACATTCCCAGAGTCTCCCAGAACCTAGATGCTCACCTGTGGCCCCACCACGTCTCTTACCAGCTTATCGAAAGACTAGAATAAAACATTTCAGGTTTGGGTCCTCCTTTGTGATGGGGCATTGACCAACCAGCTGTGGTCCCAGGAAAACAGCTGGGATGGCATGTGAAGCAATGAGAGAGACGATGTTTCACTTAGAGGAGATGCGGGCTCTTCAGAGAGGTGTGACCTCCAGCATTCCATGGGATTATTTCAGCAGACAGAAGCAAAGTAAATAGGAGTGGGGGGGGGGCGGTCAGATTTTACAAGAAAATCTAAAGCACAAGGCCCAGCTCACCCGAATCACCAAAAGAGATGGAGTGACTACCCCTCAGGAACGGAAGCCTGATGGACTTCCAGTGGGTAGTCAAGGGTAGGCAGCTCTGCAGGTTCTGGAAGGATCTTTAATCTTTGTTGTTTGCCTATGTCCACCTCATGCCTTTTCATTTCTTTTGTGCCACTAAGAAGGCTGGTCAGCGCTGTTTCGATTCTAACAAGTTGACCTAATCTCACACTGTCCATGTCTCCTCTCCATGAAGGCAGCAAACAATCCCAAGAATGCTCAGAGTGTCCATGTGAAACCGGGCCCGCGTCTGCACTTGGGAGGACAGTTGTCTCCCTGGGTACTTACCAAGATCACGCTGAGTACTTCTAGAGGTGATTTCACTGAATCTTCCTAACATGTCTCGGAGTTCTTATTTCATAGATGTGGAGGTGGAAGAGCAGGGAGGTGCCTTAACTTTCCTAAAGCTGTTTAACTAGTAAGTGGTGAAACCAGGCTTCGTGGAATGTCTCACCCTCCCCCCTTTTATCCACAGGGCCAGGCTATGTCTGTAAACAAACAACCTTCCTTTGTCTTTATTTGGGAGTCATAACTTTCCCCTGGGAATATCAACTATGGGGAAGGGTGACAGAAAGGATACAGTGTGCATGCAGAGATCAGACTTTGGGCTTCCCAGAATCTTAAGCATTGGCAGTGTATTGGTTCCATTGTTCTATGTAGGACATGGTTCTGTGTCTGGTAATTGGATGAAAATATATGCAAGGGGGAAGCAGTTGCTTTGGAAACAGCCAAGAACGCCCTCAAAGTGGAAGAGGGAGGAATTTTGGGGGGCATATGTGGGCTAGCCACAGGAAACCGGGCCCACAGCAGAACAGAAAGCAAATCCAAAGAGTCTGCATAGTGGAAGGCATGCTTTGATGAGATCCATGTGTCCAGGAGGGGTTTTGACAGCGAGATTCTGGTGACACCTAACTTCATTTCTAGACAATTCAGGAAGTAGTTTCTGCAGATCAGAAGATGGGCTGCTGGTGAAGATTGACTAACTGATTAATGGATTGATGCTTGATTAAAGAATATGTTCCTTTTACCTCTAGCTTACATTCATACCTGAGATTCAACCCTGTGTGGTTGATGGTGGGGGAATGAGTATTTAAAACCCTGATCGATATCTCTAACTATTGTAAAAGTTCTTAGGATTGAATCGACAGCCTTATCTCATTAGATGAACAACTGCTAGCTTCTGGGCAGGGGCTTGTAGTAAAGACTGCAGTTTTTCTGTGGGAAGCTGTGTTATCATGGTTACAGCAACCCGGGGTACCCACACTGCATTGATTCTTAAAGACAGGTCAAGCGGCCCTGTGGGATTTATTGTTTCTGGGGCAGCTACTAGTAATAGGCAGCCAAAGCTAGTCTGGATTTTAAGGCAACGTGAAGCTTATATATCCTAGGGATCCATCTTTAACAATAGTTTTTAAAGAGAGTGAAATACTGAATCCCAGATTAGTCACGGCCTTTGTACTGCGCACCATGTCCTGTGCAGGAAGAATCTCACTTGGAGAAACTTTTCCCCATATGTTTCTCCAAGGCATCCGGTCTTGGGCAAACATCTCCCTTTCTTTGGGTCTCAAACCCTTAGGCTATTTTAAGATTCTTCTAGTCTAATCTAGCAATGAGATGAATTCTGGTGGTGGGGGATGGGTGTGTTATTAATGGCTTCCAGGCAATAAGTGAAGCAAGTTCAGTGTTAGGGAGGTTTCAGATCGGGTGGTGTTTTCTCTTGAAAAATAAAATGGGTCAGACGTGCTGCCCTCTAAGGACACCTCCTGGTTCTAATGCTTCTGACAAAGGTTTGTGTTTCTGCCTGCCTCTTCCTCTAGCCAGTACTCCCTCCGTGTGCCTATGTCCTCACTGGAAGCTGCAGCTTAAAAACAAAGTGTCCTTTCTAATGGGAGAGCAGCTGGGCTAATGCCCAATGCATATTTAGTTTCTCTGGAGCACTTAATTTTGAGAGAGACCGAAGTGTGCCTTTAACCGTTGATGTCAACACAGACAGCAGATCCAGTCAGACAGTGGGGAAATCTTACTGTGAGGCTTGAGGGATGAAAGAATTAGAAAAGCAGAGGCTAGCCCTGAGCCTTGTTGTTAGTACTGGCCTTTTCAGGGAGTGCTATACTCCAGACTAAATTTTCTGAGATCCTAATGGCAAACAAATGTCTGGAGAGAAATGTAGTGGAGTCTAGCCTTAATTAAGAGTCAGACATAGGGTGTCCTATTGTCGGTCCAGTGACTTTGCCTTGATCTTTCTACCTGTGACATGGGAAAGTCAGCCACATCTGTGCTGTCCTCTTCAGCCTGTGAAGTGAACCTTCTCTTACACCCAGGCTCTAAAGTTAGGCGAAGGCACTATGCCACTCTGAAAGCTCCAGAAGAGGGCTCTGCCCAGATGCCAGGAGAGAGTGACTCTCATGGAAGTGCCCTGGAAAAAGGCCACCGACAGAGGAGGGGACCTGGACTTACAGTGTAGAAGTTGAGGGACAACTGGCTTTCAAATGTGCCCATGCTCCCATTCTTGACATGAACAGTGGCCACTCTGAAAAGGGGAGAGAATTTTGCATAAGGACTGAAACATGTCTGATTGACAAGGACTGGAGCATCCTCACAGTAGCCAGCCCTCCATCCCCAGAGCGGCTTACCTCTGGTCAAAAGCCGCCTGGTTCACCAAGTAGGTGGAGTGGTAGGTGCAGGAGAAGGAGTAGTTGACAGGCTGGTTCTTCACAATCACGGTGCTGTCGTTCGACACGATGTGGCTGTAGAAGTGGTAGATGGGGGGCTTGTACTAGAGGAAGGAAGATGACAGTTAGGGATGTACCCCATGATGGGACTGAGGAGTTTGGGAAAAATGCTTGACAGTGAAAAAAGGCCAGTGAAAAGCTGGGCATGGTGCTACACGCCTGTTGCCCCAGCACTTGGAAGCTGGAGGAGTGCTTAGGGGTTCCAGGCAAGCTTCAGCTATAGAGTTAATTTGAAGCCAGCCTGAAGTACATGAAACCCTGTCTTGAACTATAAAACAAAGCAAAAAAAAAAAAAAAAAAAAAAAAAAAAGCCCCAATGAGAAGACATAAATGTTTATCAGGGACAACAGAAGCCATTCTTTGTGTGTGAGGTGAAAATATTTGCTAAGATCTGGAATCCCTTCAGTGAGGTTTCTATCTGGAGAGGGGAAATCTGTACTCACGAGTCTCTAGATTCTGACCAAGGAGCTGCATCGAGAGTCTCCATTCCCAGCTTCAACTTTTTATCCACTTTCCTTGCCCAAGGGCACCATGGATATCTTGACCTATCTTCCACTCTAGATTATAAGTCTGTAGCTAAAACTTCTCTTAACCCTAAAGAGCTAACTGTGGAATTCTTCCTTCTGGCAAGTTGGTCTCTGAGCTCACTGTTCAGATTACGAACATCTGTTTTAAATGATCTGAAGGCGGGGATGGAGATGGTTCCCACTTCACTGGGAGCATTCACAGACAGCAACCTGTTCACCTTGCTCAGGGTTTTTCCCATCAAGCCTGACTTCGGGCACTTGAGGAAGAAGATCTGCCTGGCTTTTTTTTTTTTTTTTTTTTGCTCTGGGACATACAAGTAGAGTAGTCAAGGCAGCAGGAATTCTGGCCCGTGGTGCTAGATGCTAAGTAGTAAGGAATTACACTCTTATCTGAAAACTAGTATCTCTATGGGAAGGCTCATATGACAGATTTCTCCTGGCATATAAGGACACTTGTGGAGAGGCTATGGTCTCTTTATATCCAAGGTTCCCTGCCATGGATGACCTACACGACCCTGCTTAGGAGTCTATTATTCTCCGAGGCTTCTCTCAGGAACTTTCCCCAAAGCTCTTAACTGTCACTTCCAGTGTTGGGGGATTGGGCAGCCAATTCAGGGACAAAAGTATGAAATACGAAGTGAGAAGTGTGCTTTGTTCTATTCAAGGACGGAAGCTTCGCTACCATCCCCACTTCCCAACAAACCGGGAGAATAAAGGTCAAGGCCAGAGAGTCTTCCGGGGCTGCAGAGGAACACCGAGACCTGAGTTTGGATCTCTCACACCCAGAAAAAAATACTGGACACGGGGCACACGCCTGTGATCCAAGCACGGGAAGGTAGTGATAGGAGATCCCGGGGCTCTTGGGCCAGCCATTGTTGCCGAATCAGCAAGCCCTGTGTTCAGTAGGAGACCCATCTCAGGAGGTGAGGTGGAGAGATAGAAGAGACCAATGTTAACCTCTGGTATCGGCAGCTATATACACGGGCAGGAACAACAGAGTCATCTAAACCAGCCGAGAGAAAAGGTTTTTAGTCATTGAGCCTCCTGGGAAATTAAAGCAAAGGGGCTGACTTTGCAAAGGACTTGGAGCATTGCGAATCCTCTTACCGACGGCAGCGGACATCTCACTCTGGGTCCCATCGCTCTCCCCTCTGCGTAAGCACTTCTGCTCTGGCTGGTTTGGTCTTACCTCTGACTGGGTTCCACAGTAGGACTTGTTCTTGGGTGACAGATCTGGGATGACAAACTGGTAGTAGCCACCTTCATGAACCCCATTGTAACACAGCCCCCCGAGTGCCAGCTGGTGGACTTCCCATCCGTAGGGACACTCGGGGATTTTAGTGATGATGGTCTTGGGGTAACAAAACACAAGGATGACATCTGGAAGAGGTCACACAAGTTTTAAATCAGACATGGTCAGTGTCTCGATGTCACACAGCATTCACCAGCTGTGACAAGTTTCCCCAAACTCCAGCCACTGAAATTTTCCTTTTATAACTTATGCTACATGTAATATTATCACTATTTAATACTTATTTAATTGAATCCATTTTTTAAAACCTGTGGCTTTATTATATGACCAGGGATATTTTTTAGGGCCTTGTGCTTCCTAGGCAAGAACTGTACCCCTAAGCCACAGCCCCAGCCCTAAAACTTTTATTTGACTTTAGAGAACCCCCATGAAATCACAGACTGACTTATGTATCCCAATGAGAATGAGACTTCTTATAATTTAAAATGTCCACTGCATTATTACATGCTTAGTGCTACAAAGCATTGTTTAAAGGCACATAGCGTGCACTGAGTAGTCACTCACTTTTAAAAGGGACATGTCACATGGAAAAGGGAGGAAATATCTTCAAATTTGTAAGAAGTTGGCTAATTCAGTACATGTTTGCTTCTGAGGGGGAAGGTCTGCTTGGCACTGGGGGCTTCTGTTTCTCCACCTGGTGCCATTTTTAGCCTTTTCTAACCAAGCTGCCTTAGAGCTCAGATTACAGCAAGTTGGAGAACTGGGGGATTCCCAGTCTGGAAAGGCAGGGTGGCACTGGAGTACCTGCTTTATTTGGAGTGCATGATTTCGCCGAGGCTTCTGCAAAGAGGGCCAGTAGGATGAAGGCGTTGGCCACCATTGCTCCTCTAGAGCTGAGCTCTGCCAGGCGGCCAATCCGAATTGGCCAAAAGCTCACGTTCCTTCCAGGCCCCAGGTCTCGACTGTTCTGTATCGGAAATATGAAGGAAAAGTTAAAGTCAAGGGTAAGAACAAATTATCATACAATCTTGTGGGGGGGATTTCCAAGGGAGCTCGGTGATGCTGTCCTGAGCTTGTACCACTGGGGTCAGTGTCACAAGTGGAGGCTCATGTTCCTGTCTTTCTCATTCTCTCTGGGCTGCAGATGCTGCCTCCCGGATGCTCCCCAAATCTCTAGCCCCTGTCCTATTTCCACCTTATATATCTAGAGGGTGTAAGAGAAACCAACTCCAGATAAGTCACAATGAGCACACATTATCCATGGCAGGGGAATAAAAGGGAGCTTGGTACTGTAATCCGATGGGAAGCTCAGTTACCGCCTGAATCTAATTTCTTCTCCTTTGCAGTTAGACTCCCCACCCCCACCCTTTATCACCTCAACCAGGACTGGAGAGAGAAGCTGGGCTTTTCCTTCTTTCACTAAAAATCAACATAAGGAATAAACAAACAACTTCCAGGCAGTAATTCTCCTCTTTTATATATTTTTTCTCGTTCTATTTCTTGCTTTCTTAGTTTCGTATGGAGGGGAATGAAATTTTGAATCTGAAAGGATTTCAGTCCAGCATAATTATATCTATACAATGTAGGCTGAGTTACAGTTAAAAATAAAAATCCTGAAGATTATTTTCTCCACCGTTCCTTGACATCTATAACGTCATCCATAAATACCACTTAAAATTGCAAGGCCTTTAGGTGGTATTAATTTCCAAACAATGACCTTGGATCACCTAGGCAGACCTTGCTCTAAACAGCACAAGGATGCTACTCTGGTGGGAGGTATAGACATACTCCCAGGAGTACATATAATTTCATGTTTTGGTGACATCAGGATGGATCTAACAACTACATATAAATACTACAATACATCTGTCTTATTATGGCGTCCAAGGATTAAGGAAAGAGCTCTCTGGAAAGCCATTACATTTTTCTAGGACTCAGCTTCCTTCCTTGCAAAATGGAGGCCACCACTCTGGTCATGCTTTAGGAGCTGAGCAAGAAGATGAAGGCTCTTGCCAGATGGCAAGACACCAGACTCACAAGTGTACGTGCAAAGGTAAAATAGAAGTTTCTGGTAACATGTGTGTGCTTGCCCTGTGAGTTGGGTTGCTTTCTCCTAAAGTTAGCTGCACGTTGTCTCATTGCATGCCACAGGAGGCATGCCTGTCTTGATAATGCACAAGCAATGTAGTTTATAGATGTGAGTCAACTGGGGTGAATAGGGGAGGTGGACAGGCTGAGTTAAACTATTTTAACATGGGACAGAGTTCAGCCTGGAAGAGCACCAGCAGCTCCTGCATGTCAGTACACACTTGTGTAAATTCTAGTTTCTTTCCCCCAGGGCTTATTTCCCTCCCTGCTTCTTATTAAACACTCCCAGGGCTCTGATGCTGGCTCTGTTTTTGGCCCAAGAAGACAAGGGTAGATTAGAGGTTGCTTTCTCCCCCCATCTAGTAACTAATGGGGAGTGTGGTGCGGAGAGCAAGGTGGGTGCATCCGTTGGGTGTAGGAAGGGAGGAAGAGCTCCCCTGAGCTTTTGGAAAGAAACAGGAAGGCCTAGGACACTCAAGGCAGCTTGGCTACACAGAACAGACTCTGGTTCCATCACAAACAGCTCAATAGCATCCTTCTGCTGCTTACTATCAAACGCCAGCTTTCAGTCAACGCCGACCTGGGCAGGTCAGCGGTACAGAGATGGATCCCTGTCCCTAGAGGAAAGGTGCAGTGGAGGCCGGAAAGATGCCGCAAGGCATGATGGGGTAGGGCTGATCCTTTAGACATCTGCCTGGACCCCAAAGTCTCCTTTGACCACTTATTGT